>NW_024063324.1:0-10000 GCF_006381635.1 Hibiscus syriacus | reverse complement strand
CACATCACTTTTTTAAAAAATACTTGTCAAAGTTTAATTACATGACAACTAAGTTAAAAAGGAATAAGATTGTCCTAACATTACTGACGGGTCAACCTTAATTGATGAACGCTGATGCTGCTGCTGCACTCCTTACGCCACTAATCTTTGTCTTTACCTACGCGTGAAATAAATACACATTAAGCATTTACTTAGTGAGACATAATACTGCTAGGTTATTACAATTATACTTTAGTATCTTATGAATACTGAATAAAAATTTTAATTACAATATTCATAAGGACTAATTAAGCCCTTCTCAGTCAAAACATATTTCTTTCATACCATCATGGAATTTATTCTTAGTTTTCCCATTATACCTATCATTCTGTATATTTTCCCCCTTTATTCTTTATTTGCCCAGTGTACATTTAAGGTGAAAGTACTATATATGTATTTCACCAAAATGCCAATTGTTCATGTATCTTTTATACTCATTATATCGACACCTTAAATACTATTATTACATCGCTTTGTATTTTCATTTGAGCATCCTTTCATGCCCATTTTGTCATGTTCACGCTTTCCTTTATTACCTCCCTTCTATCACTTATATGTGATTCATATTACAGTTCGATTTCTTTATTCTTTACCTATTATTCAATTTAACCCTCCAAACTTTAATTCCTTTTAAATTAGTCACTGGCCTACTATTTAGGGTATTACACCTTTGGTGCTCGAGATCTTTGGTCATCTCTCTCCTAAGATACAACAACTCGATGATCAACGAACAGTAGCACAAACTTTTGAGATCATGAACTATTTCTTGTATTTGCCTATCACCGGAAAACTAGAGAATGAGAGAAAATATTTTTCAAGAAAAGTAGAAGTTCTTGAATTCTGAAATATAAAAAAACTAGCAGGTTAGCTTAGTATTTATAAGGGATTTTTAAGAGAGATTGACTCTAACTAGATATCTTTTAATATCCAAATTTAAATTTAAATAAATAATAAATGCTTTTCAATTTAACATATTTAAAGAGTAATTATCCTACTAATATTCAAATTAAATAATATATTTTAATTTATATTGTTCGAAAGAAATATGAATTTAATATAAATATTAATTCATCAATGGAATTCACCTTTTTTTTCAACAATCTCTCGCATGAATGAAATTGAAGATTCTATCAAAAACATGTTGACACGATGTGTTGATAACCTCTACGATCGATTGTTGCATAGGATACGTAGGTTTCCTTCTTTGAACCTTCCGTTATGATAGTATATTTACTTTATTGGCTAAATAGTAGACGTGATGTCCTTGAACTATTTTGTTGTTTGTGTAAATGATGATATACTTCACACAACTACCCCTTTAACAAGAATTTAGTTCTCATGGGTATGTCCTTAAAGCCATCGACATCGTCTAATTCTACAAAAGTTTAACAAAACTATGCCCAATAGTCCTCTTGAAGGGGCCTCACTTCACTCTCACATAGGTGACTTATGTTTCTCGGCTCACCACAGCACACAAAGGTCAATAAAAGTTTTGCTTAGCCTATACTACTTTTATCATTGTTTACATCATAGGAGTGGACTTGGAATAAGAAACCTCATAGAGATCATACATGGTTTTTGCAATTAGGTTGTTCCTTTGAGCTTAGTTTTTGGGATCTTCAGTCAGTAAGGTAGGGTTTTCCTTCATATAACGCCTTTAAATTTCATGGAATTTAGTTTCATTCCTTTAAATGTTTCTCAAATTGATCTCAATTTAATCCTTTAGTTAGTGGATAAGTGATGTTATCCTTTGATCTTACAAAATCAACACAGATAACTCTGTTTGAGATCATTTGTCTAATGGTATTATGTTAACGACGCATATGTCTCTATTTACTATTATACATGAAATTCTATGCTCTAGTAATTATTGCTTGGTTCTCACAGTATATGCATACTGTGGGCATAAGTTTCGGCCATTATAGAATATCCTTAAGAAAGTTCTTAAGCCATTTTGTTTCTTCTCCAAATTTCTCTAGAGATAAAAACTCAGATTCCATGTTAGATCTAGTTATAATCATTTGTCTTGAGGATTTCCAAGACATAGCTACTCCTCCTAAAGTGAATATATCCACTTGTACCTTGATATCTTAAATATCATATATTCAACTAGAATCATAGTCTCCTTCTAACACAACAAGGTCTTTGGAAAATGCAACCTGTAATCTTGAGTATATCTAAGATATTTTAGTATCCTTGCTATTGCTTTCTAGTCGTTTTCATCTGGATTACTCATGAATTTGCTTAGACTACTCACAGTAAAAGCGATGTCTAGTCTCATACACTCATGAGATATATTAGGTTGCATATGACCCTTGCATACTCAACATGGTGAACACTTTTACCTTTATTTTTAAACAGATATTAAGAAGAGTCTATTGGAGTTATACCTATATTAGAATCATCATTGTTAAATTTCTTAATAATCTTATCCACATAGTGTGACTGAGTTAGTATGAGGCCTTCAGATGACCTTTTAATTCAGATGCCCAGAATCGTATTAGCCAATCCCATATCTTTCATGTCAAATCTTGAATTTAACATGTCTTTGGTACATTTTACCATTTCATTGTTATTTCCAAAAATGAGTATGTCATCAACATTCAAGTATTTAATAACATATCTCATGTTTGTAGTTTTGACATATACACACTTTTCACACTCATTTATCTTGAAGTTGTTTGTCATCATGACACTATCAAACTTCTCATGTCATTATTTTTGTGCTTTTTTAAGTTCATATAAAGATTTCACCAACCTACATGTTTTTCTTTCTTAACCTAGAATTACATGACCCTTAGGTTGTTCCATGTATATTTCTTCGTCAAGGCCTCCATTTACGAAAGCTATTTTATCATCCATTTGATGTATTTCTATATTTCGCAAAGCGACAATTGTCGATATACAAAAAAGGTTATATAAAAGTAGTTAAGGTCTTCCTTTTTTCGGTATCCTTTTATTACCAATCTCGCATTGTACTTATCAATTTGTCTATTTGCTTTCATTTTTCATTTGAAAATCCATTTAGAATTTAGTCGTTAAATCCGCGAAAGCAGATCCACTAACTCCCACGTATGGTTCTGTATGATGGGATCTATTTCGATCTTAATGACTTCTTTCCATAAGGTGCCTTCATAGGATTATATAATATCACTATACGTTTGAGGTTCAACATTCGACATAAAGGTTAGAAAGTTTGATCCAAAAGATTTTTCCACCCTTGTTATTTACTCATTAGCATTATTTTAGTTCCAACCTCTTGAGATCATCTAGACTAACTTCATTGGTAGTTTCTGAAGTTCGTTTCATTGAACCTTGAGCAACCTCCTTAGATTGATAAGGGAAAATATTTTCCAAGAATGATGCATTCGTTGATTTCATTATCGTTTTCTTATGAATCTCAAGATTCTTTAATTCATACATAAGAAAACGATATGCATTGCTATGTTCTTCATAGCCAATGAAAATACAATCCATAAATTTAAGATCTATTTTCATTTGCTTTGGTAATAAGGTCACTACCTTGGCAAGACACCCACGCATTTTCATATTTTTGTAGGAAGGTTTTTAACCTTTCCATTATTCGTATGGTGTCTTGTAATTTTATTTCTGGTGTACCTTATTTAAAAGTTAATTAGTTGAAAGGACAACTTCCCCTCACATATTTGTGATAACCGAGAACTACCTAACAAGGCATTCATCATTTCTTTAGAGTTTGATTTTTTCGCTCGGTTACTCCATTTGATTGAGTTGAGTATGGATGTGTTACTTCGTGAATAGTACTAATTTGTTAAAAAAACCAAATGGTTAAACATATTCACCACCACGATCACTTCTTACAATCTTAATATTTTTATTAAGTTGGTTTTTGACTTCCTACTTATAAAGTATAAATTTCTCTATAGCTTCATATTTGATTTTAAGTAAATACACATAACAATATTTTATGTTGTCGTCAATAAAATCAATAAAATATTTATTCCCTCATCTTGTTTGAACAAATTTTAAGTCACAATGTCACTATGAATTAAATCAAATGATTCAATATTCCTTTCAACAGTTTGAAAAAATGACCTTATTAATTTTGCCTCAACACATGTTTCGCATTTGTTATTATAATTAATATGAAATGAAGGGATATGTTCTAAGTTAATTAATCTCTATAGAGTATCATAATTAACATGTCCAATCCTATCATGCCACAAATTAAATGGCTCAAGCATATAAACGAAAGAAGAAATATTATTCTTATTTATGCCTTTGGTTTTTACAAAGATAGAATTGAGTTTCCACATATCATTCAATACATATCCTCTACCCACAAACATTACTCCTTTAGAAAAATTAACTTTTAGGATTCAAACATCATCCATGAACATTTAGGAGTGTTCTAGAAACAAGCTTCTTCCATATGTCATGCACATACAACACAATCTATAGTTCGAGTTCTATGCCAGAAGTCATCTTCAATACTACAGTACCATTCCCCTGGTTTCAGAAGTTGCGATATTTCCCATGTAGAGCTTCTCTCTATTATTGCAAGGTGTCAATTCAAAAAAGAATCCTTATTGAAACAAATATAATGTATGGGTCTAATATCAAGTTATTATTCTCTTGGATTAGAGTCAAACATGTTAACTTTAGAGATCATAACACATAAACCTAATTTTTCACGTCCTTAGTCATCCTTTCCACAACATTATCCTCGTGAGCTTTGGCTTTCTTCGGATATCTGCATATAGAGGATTTATGCTTCATCTTTCCACAATTAAAGAACTTCCATTAGAATTTTTCCTTCTTGGAAAGTCCACCTTTAGGTCCTAACTTTGACTTATTTTTGGGTTGTTTTCCTTTCTTGAAGTATAATGCCCAGTTTTTGGTTAGTAGTTTCAGGCTAACCCGAGGGAGATTTAGATGAACCTATTAAGCATGTGAGAAACCCATGTCTAATATGGAGTGGATTGGGTTTACTTTACGCCTAAAATATTTTTAAAAGGGGTATTTTTTAATATATCCAACATAAGATAACTAGGAGTGTAATATACCCCTAAAGAATTTTGAAGCTAATTTTCCATAAAGAATGATGATATAAATGGGAAACATATATTTTTCTTCACCTTCTTTTTATTCTTCTATTTTCTATCTTCATTGTCTTTTTGCTATAGTCAGTGATAGTTTTCTTCCTCCTTAGCCTTAGTTCAAATTCCTTAAGGTAAGAAAAGTAAACTCCACGTCTAAAGCTCATATTCAAACTCACTTTCTCATGGTTTGGTTATGGTGGCCAAGGTGGGGGTTTAGAGGGGTTTTGGATTTTAGAACTCTTGGGTGTTTCAAATATGTCCACAAGATTTTATAATCACATTTTTTTTCTTTTTATAAGCCTTCAAGTAAGTTAGTAATCCATTCATTTGCTTTTGGTTACAAGAGAAGTGTGAGAAAGCTCAAAAGTAAAAGCCAAGGAGAAAGAGGTCATTGGGTGAGATTAAGGGTGTTCCTACAACTCTTGGGTGTAAGGAAACACCTTTCAAACCTTTCTTTATTTCTTGTAGATCATCATGTTTAGTTTTGATGCATGTTTGGGTGAATGAACCATTTATGTGCACTTGGGGGGTTCAATTCATGAAAATGATAATTTATGGTTATTCATGCATAAAGTAATGACCTTTCATGTTCCATAAGTACTAAATAAGCTTTAAACACAATTTGGAGGCGTTAGGGACACTTTAGAAGCAATTTGAAGGGTTTTAGATGATTGAAATAGAGTTTTCTAGGGTAGAAGGTATTGGTACTATAAGAACAATACCGATACTACCGGTCGTGTAATGACAAAAATCAAATGGGTTTGTGAGGAGAGTATCAATACCCCATTAAGGAGTATCAATACTACTCGGGTTGTACTTGGGGCCTAGTATCGGTACTTAGGGGTTTAATAAAAAAAACAAAAAAGGCAATTTTGGTATTGGTACTCATGGGAGTATCGACACCGAGGGTAGAGTATCGATATTCCTCATAAGAGTATCGATACCGAGGTATTTTTCAAAACATCAAAAGCGATTTTGGTATCGGTACCATAAGGAGTATTGATACCTAGAAGAGAAGTATCGATACTATCAGGGAAGTATCGATACTATGATGTTTTTCAAAACATCTAATGTAAATTTTGTATCAATACTCAAGGAAGTATCAATATCACCAGAGGGGAGTATTGATACCCAATGAGGAGTATCAGTACCATCGTGAGTGTTTGGGCTATAAGCTTAGCTCAGATTTGAAAGATAAAACCAAGGGATTTAATGAGGGAAACCTTCTAATAAGGTTATAAATGGAACATCTTAGTGAATTGTATGATAACATAATATCTTGATGAGGTAAGATGCCATAAGACTTATGCCCTTGTATGATGCTCGATAAATGACGAGGACACCTGAGTCACTTGTATTATGATTGTGTGTAGAATTAGGATTATCTTGATATATCCAGTCCAGTTCTTGTGCACTTTAAATTACTAGTTTGATGTTGCACCAACGCTAGGTGACCCGGGCAAATCTCGAGTACTCTAGAGGAAAAGACTAGACGGGTGAGTTTCCAATGCTTTGTGACCCAAACTCAGGTCAAATTGTAGGGAGACGCTGATGTTGTTTGACCCAAGTCTCACCTAAGATTCATTAGTAAGCAAAGAGGGGTGTGAGTTTCGTGATGCTAAATGACCCCAAGCTATACCATTATGCTTACTCTTGTTGTTGTGATAATGTATGCATTGTTCATAACTGTACTTGTGGTATTCTTACTTGTTAGATTCATGTAGTATAGTAGGATTATTTGTGTTATGAGATTGTGAGCTCAACATATGGAATAAATTTTCGTGCACATGTTTTTAAGTGCTAGTGCGAGGAACACGTCGCCAGATTTGGGATTTCTAGACTTGTTTTTCTTACATAGTACATCTCGAGTATTTTAGTGGGTGTGTACTGTCATAGACCCTAGATATTTAATATTTGAGTCATAAACTATATTTTTGTACTTATGTATTTTCGGAGACTATTTTTGGGAGCTCCTCTATATTCTAAATACTTTATTTTTGTAATCATATTATATTTTGGTTTTATGTGATGATATGATGTTTAATTGGTTAAATGATTTAAAAAAATGGTTAGCCACATAAGTGGTTCCGTGTGATATTCTAATCATCCGAACTTTAGATCAGATATGATTAGGGTGTTACATTTAGTGGTATCAGAGCGTAAGGTTCAGTCGTTCCTAGGACTCGTGGGTTAGATTCGTTAGGTGTCAATGTAGTATATACCTCTAGAGTGTCAAGCATATTTAAATGAGTGAAAATGGCGATGTTGACTCTTACTTTTTCTTGGAAATTATAGGTTATGGCAGATGACCCCACCTATAGTCAGAAGGGCCGCGGGGAGTCATGCCTCCCTATTTTGGAGACACAGGGGAGAGTTGTTCCCAACTCTGAGGATATGGATATCTCAGGGTGGTGGGGATAGACGAGGTAACATTTTTTTGAGACCTCACGTACGCGCTTAGGCACATTGTTAGATCATCCCTAGGGCACCCCCGTTGTACCAGCTCCACATGTTTCATCCTCACTCTTCAATAGTATTGTCGAGAGGCTGTGCCGGTATAAGAACATCGATTTCTTGGGTTCAAGAGACGACGACCCTGTAACAATTGACCAATAGCTCCAAAGACCCTTCGCACCTTGCGACAACTTCATCTTACCCTCGAGGGTAACCTAGAGTGTATCATCGCCCTACTGAAGGGTGTGCGATAGAGTGGGAGAATGTAGAGTTAGTGTGATAGAGCCTGAATGAACGACTTGAAAGTTATTTCGGTCAGAGTTCAGACATAAGTACATCGATGAGACCCATACCAACAATGTGAGAGACTAATTTCTGCATCTGACTTAGGGTGACTGCTCCATTTATGAGTATGAGAATGAGTTCTTACGCTTGAGCCGATATGTTCCAGAGTTAGTTGCCACTGAGGAATACCATTATAGGAGTTTAATGGGGGCCTCCACATAGATATTCTTACTCACTTGGTAACCAATCCACCTCTTTTTAGAGGTAACCCATCAGGAAAGGCGATCGAACAAGTTTTTGAGTAGGAGAAAAGGCTGTATAGTGACGTTGTTGGGTAGTCGTAGAGCCCCTAACTTTATTGGATCATCTCATACTTCGGCCAAGAGGCCAAATACTCTAAATCATGGAGACCTCATTTCTTAGTCTTAGAGGTCGAGACAGGATCTGAGCCATGGATGAAGATCAGAGATGTATGAGCCACTAGGTTTAGTATATTCTATGAACCCAATAGTTCAATCAGGACCATGCACCCTCGACTTGTAGACAATGTGGTAGGAGACACTCAGGTGAGTGCCATAAAGTTTCAGAGTATGTTATGGATTTGATTATTTGCGAACCTTATTACAGACTATCTTGAGGCATGGATGTAGCTCTGCCAATTGCACAAAGATCAAATCACTGTTCCTCTTCTGGATAGTAGAGTAGAGGTATTGCCATATCCGTAGCCGATTTTGAGGCTAGGGTTGCCTTCTGTCAGTATACAGTCAAAGCTCAGAGGACTATGAGGCTGCTAAAGTCAATTCAATATTTACAATTTTTTGTATGTTGTTACTGGTTTGGTATATCCAGGTCAACTCACTCCATATTTGTTGTGATCTTATCCGAAAGATTGGCATCACAGATGAGGACTTAAAAGTCAAGGTTAGAATTTCAAGTCCTTTAGCATTAGATGTGTTAGTGGATATGGTCCACCATAAGTGCCCGACAAATATTCAAGGATAATTCTTCTCAATCGACTTGATGAAACTACATTTGTGAGTTGATGTAATCCTTGGGATATATTGGCTATCCGGAATTATGGCGTGCATAAAGTGGTAGGGCTAGATACTTAAACTTCATAAGTCAGATGGCACCAAGATTGTAATGGCAAGCGAAAAGCTCAGTTGGACCTTGAGGATTGTTTCGGTCTTAGAGGCCCATAAGTTTATAAGCATATATTGTGAAGCATATTCATCTCATGTGGTCGACACGCGTGTTCCAAGTCTAATTTTAGATGAGATCCATGTTGTGAGAGCCTTTCCTGATGCTTTTTCAGAGGAGCTATTGGGTTTACCACCAATAAGGAACATGAGTTTGGCATTGAAGTTATGCCAGGTTCAACTCCAGTGTTCATTGCTCCTTACCGCATGGTATCGATAGAGTTGAAGAAGCTTAAGGCTCAAATCCAAGAACTTCTTGAGTGAGGATTCATCCGACCAAGCATCTCATCTTGGGGAGTACTGGTATTGTTCATAAAAAAGAAATATGGGTCAATGAGGTTGTGCATTGACTATCGTCAACTGAAAAAGCTAACCGTAAAGAATTAGTACCTGCTTATGAGGATTGATAACTTGTTTGAGTATATTAAGGAATATAAAGTGTTCTTCAAGATTGACTTGAGGTTGGGGTACTATTAGTTAAAAGTAAAAGAGGTCAACATAGTGAAGACTGCATTTAGGAATTGATATGGGCACTATAAGTTCCTAGTGATGGCCTTCGGCTTCACTAATTCCCTAACCGTGTTTATGGACTTGATGAATAGGATCTTTCATCAATATCTAGATCAATTCATAGTGATGTTCATCGATGACATCTTGGTGTACTCGGATGTAGAAGAGGAGTATGACTGTCACCTCTGTATTATACTATTGACCGTGAAGGAGCGTCAGTTGTACACCAAGTTCAATAAGTGTGAGTTTTGGCTATTAGAAGAATCATTCTTGGGTCATGTAGTGTTCGCCAAGGGTATCCGAGTTGACCCTAAGAAGATTTAAGTTGTTGTTGAGTGTGAGCCACCACGAAATGTATCCGAGGTGTGTAGTTTTATAGGGTTCTCTATGATTATTGCATTGATGACTAAACTACTTTAAAACGGGAGTACT